>NC_138508.1:57713004-57725508 GCF_964252035.2 Podarcis erhardii
GCTACAGAAGCAGATTGAAGAGCTGGCGGCTGTGCTTATCATCTGGCTATCACACCTCCCAGAACTGCTATGCAACAATTGCCACCGATTCCTGGAAGCTGCTCTGACTCAACCAGCCCCAGCAGCGTTAGTGGCTGCCTCTTGGCACAACCTCTGGGCTTGATCCCAGTTGTGTCTGACATTTGCCAGGGATTAACTGCTGGGGGTGGGAGATGTGTCCGTGTAGCAGCTTTGAAAGATCACCCTACCACCCCAGCCGCAGTCATCTCACCCCATCACCCCAACCTCATTAATAATAATAACATTTTCTGGAAAAGATAAAAAGGCACCACAACTGTTCATCTCAGTACTTTTGTTTTGTTTTTTGGCATGGTTAGAGTATTGTGCAATGAAAACGGAAATTGCTTAACCTGTTGTAGTTAACCTTTCACTCTTGTTTGATTTAGCTTCTACATCAGTGTAAATATTGGAAATAAATAAGAGAAACTGGATATAACAATGGAACAGCCTAAAATGATTGCAAGTGTATAGCTGCAAATCATGGAATTATAAATGTTTGTTCTGTTCACAGGTACAGGGCTCTCACATTTGTCCTGACTTTTATGCTGTATGCTAGTTTCCACTTATCAAGGAAACCAATCAGTATAGTTAAGGTAAGTAACAAGGCAGTGGCGTGGCATGGGGGGTGCAGGGGGGGCCGGCCGCACCGGGCGCAAGGCTCTCTGCCCCTACTAAAATCCACGGGTTAGGGAGCCCGCGCTCGCTCGGCTTGGCGAGGAAGTCGCGGAAGGGGGAGAGCAAAGCCTTCTGCCGCGGGCCAAAAAAGGAGAGGAAGCCGGGCGGGCGGGCTGGCTGGCTGGCTGGCGGGGGTCTGGCTGTGCCTGCTGCTGCCATTGCCACTGCTGCCGGGCTTTGACAGCTTGGCGAAGCGGAGGGAGAGGAGCTTTATGGTAATTGCGGCTCTCTCTCCACTGGCCTTCTGGGTAGTGAGCCGAGCCGAGCAGGGAGTCTGGCGAGGGGGCGGGAAGAGGCTTATCCCCCTTTTTTCCACCTCGCCTGGTCAAAAAGGAGAGCGGAGTCTCCTCAGGGCGCCCTCAGGCAGGGCAGGGCAGGGCAAGGCAAGCAGAGCGAGGAGGAGAGAGAGGGGACGGGGGGGGGGAGCAGCCAGGAAACGCCGCGGTGTGGAGGGGGAATCAATTAAGGAGAGAAAGCAAAAAGCCTTGGAGAAAGGGAAAAAAGGAAAGAAAAGAGGCAGCTCCGGGAGAGCGCGGGGGAAAGAGAAGCCTCGCTGCTGCTGCTGCTTGGGAGAGTACTGTACTTGCCTTGCCCCGGGTTAGGGGGCGCAAATTACTTGCCTTGCCCCGGGTGCTGACAACCCACGCTACGCCGCTGTAACAAGGAAATGTCTTTCTAACATATCTGACATCACACAAGGAAGTACGGTACATTTTAAAGCTACATAAAAGTCTTGTTACCATATGCGTTACATTACAGCAATAAAATGTGACATGCTGTATAGTAATAAAAAGACATTAAAATGTTCATAGTGATTGAGAGCCCACATGGAACATCCAGTATCTAGAAGGGCTTCTGTACTGTGTGTACTATAAGTAGGTGTCTCATTGTCAAGATGCCCATGATCTGTGAAAATATACAAAGGCTATGTGTACAAAGGCAAATCAAAAGTGTCATTTATAGTGCTGTGAAATTGAAAATAAGTATGTACTCAATCTCCAGATTTTGCCAGACTGTCTCCTCATGTTCAAAGCAGGTAATCAAATTCCTACCCAGACCATAATCATGTTGCTAAGGCTCAACATTTCAATCCATGGCAACCAATTCTATTGGGATCCAATTTGTGTCTCATCTTTACTCATCTTTCGCTTTCTCTGTCCTAGCTAATTCACAATTTCTCTGTTTTATTATTTTGCTGTTTACACTCTCACTTCTGCCAAGGAGCTCAGGATGGTATACATAGTTTTTTCAAGCCCCTTCATCATTTTATCCTTACCACCCCCTACCCCTGGTAGCTTGCACTGAGAGAGTGCTATTGGCTCAAGGTCAGCCAATGAGCTTCCTGTCTGAACCTGATTTTCCCTGATTCTAGTCTAATATTCTAACCACTACCACACAAGCATGTTTCTGCAGTCGTTCCTCGTCCATCCAGAACTGTGCGTGTTAACTAGGAACAAAATGAATGGATCAAGAATAAGTATACCGTGCCCTCCAGATGCTGTTTGACTCCTAATTCCCATCAGCCCCAGCCAGTGTCACCAGTGAAAAAATACTGTGAGAGTTGTAGTTCAGCTACATCTGGAGTGCACTGTGTTGACAACCCCTGCTCTAATATATCATTTCTGCAGACTTATTAAGCAATCAAATAAAGCTCTACAGGAACACTCACACAACCAAACCTCCAACATGGCAGTTATAGTGTTCCTGGACAACAATATCTAATTATATATAGCCAAGACTATTAAAATAATATATACGGTAATTTCAACCTTTGAAATATTCCTGTATCACATTTCTTCAAGGCAGTGGAGCAAGGCTGTCATGGATCTGCTGGATCCAAAACAAAACCATTCCAGCTAGACTGGAACTGGTACAGGAAAAAGAATGAAATAGCTTCCCTGTCCATCTTTGGATACAGAGGCTAAGCCACACTGCCTCACTGCTCCTTACTGGAGCTTAGCATGGTTCTGTTGTTCTATTTAAAATCTGCTTATGTTGACAACTTTCTGCCTGTATTTGATTTCTTTTACTAGTCCCACTCTTTATTGTATGGAAAACTGACTCGAGGCATGCACGTGATTGAGTCATACTCTGTCAAATTTTGTCTCTTATTGCTTATCCATAAGAAGGATGAGGCCTCATGGAAATTTGCAGTCTCTTGACATAACTAAATTTTCTTTTTTTAAAAAAAAAAAAAGCTTGCAAAGCTGGATTTCATTGAGGTTATTATTCAAACCTTTTTAAGGTTTTTGACTGGTAAATGTTTCTAAACAGCAAAACCTATTTTGAAGAGGGCCAGCCCAGGATGTTTTGCTCCAATACAATCCCTCACAGTTCTGGGCCTGTGCTGCTTCTCTGCCTGTGCCATCATCTGCACCTCTGCGCCCCATGGGTACAGCAGGGAGAACACATGGAAGCACAGAGGAGGTGGCAGCAGCAGTAAGCAGTATGTTCCTCGGGCCCAGATCTGCCGTCTGAGGCAACAGTCTCAACTTGCCTCGTAGGTGGGCTGGCCCCGATTTGAAATATTGGTAAAGTAAAAATAGTTTATTTGGTTCTATGCAATGAGGTGTTCTGCTAGATTAATTGTATTACTTTAATTTAGGGAGAACTACATAAGCACTGTAATACTCCACAAGTTATCGAGCATAACACCTACAAAGAATATGCCATCCAGATTCAGCCTGTTAAAAAATTTGCTAATGAGTCACGCTGTGGTTGGGAGCCATTTGGTAAGTAGTCTATCCCCCACCCCATAAACTGGAATATAATCTAAAGGAAAAATTTGTATTGTTTTGTTCTGCAATTCCTCACAGTTCTGTGCACTCCTGCACATAGGAACTGGTTTGTGGGGCAGGGTGGCTGGCAATAGGGGGAAGAGAATGCCCAAACTTTGTTACAGTGTTTGAAACTTCACACTGTGCAAGATGTTCCACTTTTTAAAGCCCTGGTATAATTCTGGAGACTATAATGAATGCCCGTTATATCAAGCTGATCAATTTATTCATGAATGGTACAAACTATGCAGGTATATAATTTGATTAAACACAATTTGCTTAAGGAGCAAACTATTGTTTTAACCTGCTAGAATCCCTCTTTGAAGTTGCAAAGAGACTGAAAATGTATTGTTCAGACTTTTTAATGGCTATTTGTGCCTTAAAAATTCAATCTCATGAACTTTAACAAACATGTGTTCCTAGATAAGAGCAACTACAAACAGTTGTTGGGAGCCCTGGATTATTCATTCCTATGTGCTTATGCAGTTGGGATGTATCTGAGGTAAAATTCTTTTACTCTTTTAAAAATCCTTTTTCATGCTTTCAAGTTGTAAATATATGATTGCTTAATCTCTGATCTACTGTGCTCAGTTGCTTACAAGCTTTTGAGGAGCGGAGGAAGGAATTATTGAAAAGAATAAAATTTAGGAGACTGTGTGCCCTAGGATTTAGGAATGTAGATTCTAGAGGACAGAATATTCCCTATTACAGTAGCTCACCAAAGCTGCTTAAAAAGGAATAAATTCAAATCCTGTCCCTACTGTGGCTGAGAAGAATCAATCGTGATTTCAGATGAGCACTATCAGCTCATGACTTCGATTCTTGTTACTGAATACAAACCAAAATGTTTGGCTTGAAATATGAAAACTGAATACAAACAACTCACAATAATGCAACTTTGTAAAGTTTCTCAAATTGTTCTTTTTATTATAGTGCTACTACATTGTTGTTTGTAAACTCTGCATTTTCTGGATTTTAACTATAGCTTACCATGCAAATGCCCATGTAATATCTTCAGATTTTTCGGGTTATACATGCTCAGCATGCTTCAAAAATCAATCCCTTTTTATTTTTCCTGAATTCAAAGTGGCATAATAGGTGAACGTTTGCCTATCCGGTATTATCTCACTGGAGGGATGTTTGCCAGCGGACTCTTCACTGCCATGTTTGGATTTGGTTACTTCTATAATATACACAGCCTGTGGTTCTACATCGTGGCTCAGGTAGGCACACCTGGGTTTCTTTTCTCACTTGGAATTTTCAGACATGACAAAAAAAAGAACTGCCTTTCTGGAACTGCCTCAAAATCCACATAGTTTCCCATGACAACCTGTCCATAGCACCTCCTGTTCCAAAGGATACTGCAGGGGTGAGGAACCTCTGGCCTGCGAGCCAGTTGACCTACTAGGGGTTCAGATTTGGCCCATGAAGCTGTCTTCCCTCATCCATGCCCACCTGCTTCACACATGATGTTAGCTGTGACATCAGGTGTGGGCCTAGTAGAAGTGCAGCTGCCAATGCACAATCAGGAACTTTAAAATCTGTTGGCCAGGGAAAGCACTACTAAGTGTTGACCTGTTAGGAAGTCTATGACTTCTCTTTCATGCTGGCAGCACACGAGCTGTGGAAGCTGCTCTAGAGGAGCTTTTCCCAATCTGGCACCCTCTAGGTGTGTTAAACTGCAACTCCCAGCAACTCACCATTGTCTGTGCTGGCTAGGGCTGATGGAAGTTGCCATCCAAAACATCTGGAGAACAACAGGTTGGGGGATGGTGCTCTAGAGCATTTGGGAATAAATGGATGGTCATTATTCACTTGCGATCATTGGGACTGGCAAGTGTAGGGGGGAGAGTTGACATTGCTGTCTAGGAAACAAAGAATATATAACAATGAGGATTGACTAGGCTGTGCAAGCTTTGTGGTCTTTGATATGTTTAACACAACTTTGAATATTATTTTTAATGTTGGCTTCTTGGACATACTGCATTATCTGGTGAAACAGTTGTTTCAAGATAACTATTGCAAAGTTTTCAAATTTCAGATGGCTAATGGATTGGTGCAAACTACTGGCTGGCCCAGTGTGGTTACCTGCATTGGCAACTGGTTTGGGAAAGGAAGGTAAATCTTTTATAATCTGTTTGTCTTGGGTGGGGTTGGACACACTGCAAACTAAGTGAAATAGTCTGCCTCATAACTCAGTAACTCACAGATTTTAAAAGCTATGTTTTACAGTGAAGTTGTGCCATTTAACATTCCTTGTTAGTGTAATCAAAGACAGTAACATATTAAGCAATTTGAAGTTCCTGAGGGAAAAGTGATAGCATAAGAAGTGTATATGGGGTCTTTGTTGACACATAAGCATAAAGGCATGTTAGAGGCACAACCTACTTGATACTGAAGCACTTAGCTGAGAATATAGGAAATGTCTTGGAGATTAAGGATGCCATTCTTCAAGACTACTCACAGGTTTTGCCAGCCATACATACTGGTCATGTGCCTGTTCCTGTCTGCTGCTTTGGATTTGAATAGGAGCACTTCAAGTTGAAGAAACCTGCATTTCAGGACTGCAGGGATGAGTAGCCCAGAGCAAGCCCTGAGACTAGACAAAGTGAAGCAACTGCTCCCAGATGTTTCTCTGGCTGCTTGCTTGTTGCTGACCTGGGCTGGTCTCAACTACTTGCCTTCTTCCAATATGTTATGGGGAGTGCTGCTTTGAAATGCTCTTCTCTAAGCAAGCAGGCAGAGAGGCAGACAGCATAGGCCACAAATGCTAGCAAGCACTGCTCCGCTCACATGATTCACGCAAGTGCTACTTCTGCTGCACTGCAGTTTTCTGTTTGAGCAGGTACCAAGCGGGTGCCAGGCAGAGCGGGGAATGAATGATGGCAAGATGTTGGAGGTCACAGCTGTGTTGTGCCACCTAGCCTACCCTGCACCCTCTATCCTAGCCTGCCACTCTATGGTGTGGTGGAGGACGCTATCCCAACAACAGTGCTAAAGTAAAATTCAGTTGCCATGCTGGTCAACAGCATCTGAATGGTGAATGAGGAATTACCCTCTTGTCCTTCACCGTGGGCAGGCCAAATTCTTCTGCCAGTCCTGCATACATAGGAAAGCACATCAGAACCCAACACAAAATCTACCTGGACACCCCCCAACTTGAAGTATTTCAAGTACTGAAAACTTAAATGCACTAATGTCTCACCTGGGTAAAATGAATGTTGATGAAAAGTTCTAAAAGACACCATTTTCCTTTGTTTATTGTAGGAGAGGATTGATCATGGGATTATGGAACTCGCACACTTCAGTGGGGAATATTTTAGGGTCCCTAATAGCTGGCTATTGGGTGTCTACCTCCTGGGGTTTGTCCTTTGTGGTGCCTGGCGTTATCATAGCTTTAATGGGGATTGTCTGCTTTCTGTTTCTTATTGAACGTAAGTACCTGTTCTGAAATGAATTTATGCAAAACTGAGCAGGTTCTGGGTTGCAATACATGTAATTGATCAATATTGTTCATAGACCATACACACACAAAAATCCTCTAGCTTGTGCTGCATTAAAAAAGAGGTTGAGTGTGCATGCCGGGTAAGTGGATGAATGGAGCAGAAGAATGTGTATGTGATTCTGCAGTCTTATATCCTCACCTCCAGGTTTGGTTGCAAACCAAGATTATGGGTAACTTGGAGTTGACACAAAGCAGTTACTAAAATTTGCATCCAGTCAGAAGCCTGCTTTCATGATAATCATGCATTTTTAGATATTGTGTGTTAGCAGCATTTTATAAAACAAACCATAAACATTTCCATGAGTGCTTGGAAGATATCCATGAATTTCTGTGTTTCTGTTGTGTTATTTCAGATCCTAGGGATGCAAACTGCACAAGTTCATCATCCAGTGTAAGTAATGACTTTTAGGGACCTCATTAATTGCATTTTCTCCATTTCCAATTTCACAATACTAGTTTTCAACCAGCATATGTGGGGCGTGGTGGGTGTACATAAAGGAGAAAAGCAGATGGTTCAGAATGAAAGCTGGGGGGGGGATCTCATTTCCCCTCTTTTTCTTGAACCTTCTGCTTGAAAGACTTCTGTACACCTCAAAGGCTTGAAAGCACTACTTTCCCGTAATAAACCTATGTGAACCCCTCCCCCCCAAAAAATCTGGGGGGTGGAAAATAGGGAAGTGTTCATGAAACACACAAAAAACAACAACACACGGGCCAGGATGAAAATGGGCTAAATATGTTTGCCTCATGTGCAGTATAAGCGAAAGTATCTGAGTTTATGTATTACCAAGCTTTCCAGTTGTCACTGCAGATAAAAGAGAAAAAAGATTGAAGCCTAATCCTAATGTTTATTTAGATGCCTCATTGACTTTAATAAGGCTTTCTTTCAAGTAGGATTGTAGTAGGATTGTTCTTAATATCTCTTATAAAAATATCTTTCAGAATTCAAAAAGTTACATGAATGGGCCAGATAGATACACCATTCAGAAACCAGAATTAAGCGCTAAGAAAACAAGCTTATCTTGGGTAAATCAAAAATACTTTCATAATTAGATTTTTAAAAGCTTGCATGAATTCATATTTAAGCAAATTACCTTAATGCTTTGAGGGGGGATGATTGCATGAAGCAGCATTTGCTTAATCACATATTTTCCAACTGTCCCTGTTTATGAGAGACAGATGTGACCTTCTGTTATCTGCCCTTGGTAAATCAGTGTTTCTATTTTGTCCCTTCTGCCTTTGGGAAGATTTGGAAGATGTATTTTTAAAAGAATGCTAGTATATATGCACATGTGCATAAGCTTCCCTTCCAACCCTGTGCAACTGCATATCCTGACAGTTAATTTCAGTGAATGTGTTTCAGTTTCAGCTATTTTATTTAATTAGAACCAAATTCATTGTGTGCTTAAGCAATGAATTCTCAAGTTTTAACAGAGGACACTTACGAATACATGTGGTTTAGCAAGCATTGCAGAGCAATGTGGGTGTGCTGAGTAGCATGTAGACAGCAGCTTTCAGCAAGGAGTAATAATAGATCATTAGTATGAGAACAGGGGTGTTTTGTGTATGCAAGAGTGGCCCTGTCCTATCCTGCGGGATGTTGGAGGGCATGTAAATATGTATTTATTTGCTTGAAGTTAGCAGTGCAATACGTATGTTTAGCAGTATCTTTCTTTTTGCAAAATTTATTGCCCTGTGGCTTATGCAATATCTTATTGATTGTAAAACTAACAGCACCACCCAAATGTGGATAATGATTTAGCTCTCTGCACACAGAGAACAGGGTACACAGATTCTATGCACAAAAGCCCAGACAAGGAAGTTCGTAATAACATGAGCAGTAGCAACTATCCTTGGCCAAGGTCTTCCACTTATTCCTACAAACTCAGGGCTCCTCCAAATGTCCTGTTTGTTCAGCATTCATCCTGATTTGCAGGCACAAAGCTTATGGGGTGCTCAGATTGCATCCAGTCTTTATTGGGATTTCTTTCTTTCTGATTTGTTTGTAGGTGGTTATATGAAAATGAGCATCCATCCTTCATTCATTCTGATTTGCTCATGGTGTGCTTACATCTTCCTATTAATCACCCTACACCAGCAGTTCTCAACCTGTGGGTCCCCAGATGTTGTTAGACTACAATTCCCATCATCCCTGAGCGCTGGCCTTGCTAGCTAGGGATCATGGGACCCACAGGTTGAGAAAGGCTGCCCTACACTTTCAAATACATGAGATGTTGCCTAGATACTACTTCACCAAAAACCCATAATCTAACAACCTACTTCCATATGAAGCTGGTATGTCCTACTGCCCAGTTAGTGTGTTTCCTCCTTTAAGAAAACACCTCTTGGAATGGGGCTAATTCTGTTAATATCTTGAGGAAAGACCTCCCCTAAGAAAGTACTAGCTAATAAGGCCATGTGGCATACGCTTGAAGAAATCCATACATAATGGCATTTTTGTCAAGTTGAATATGTCATATGAGAATTGGTCTTGTGGCAGGTAACATGATTCCATAAGTAAGTTTAAAGTGCTTCATCCATTGGTGTTTCAAAAGTAGTTTATGGTTCCAATTAACCTATTAAAATGCAAAATTATTTCATGTTATCAGTACATTAATACACGAGTGGCTTGGTTTATTGCCTTCATTGAACTTGATGGGGTCTTTTGTAGGATCCAGAGAAGCACTGCCTGCTCCCTGACAATGAGAAGTGTAACAAGTCACTGAATCATAACAATGGAGGCTGTGAGGAAACTGAAAACAGGAAGTCTGCTATAAGTTTTTCTGGAGCTTTGCGAATACCTGTGAGTATACAGTGGTTCCTTGGGTTACAGACGCTTCAGGTTACAGACTCTGCTAATCCAGAAATAGTACCTTGGGTTAAGAACTTTGCTTCAGGATGAGAACAGAAATTGTGCAGCAGCGGCCCAGCGGCAGCGGGAGGCCCCATTTCAGGTTAAGAACGGACCTCTGGAATGAATTAAGTTCTTAACCCAAGGTACCACTGTACGTCGCCATCTTCAAATCTGGACTGAGGCTTGGCCCTTATCTTTTTCAGAAGATGAAAGTAATAGTAATAGTAACAGCTTCTACTATGTCAGCTTCTCCTGGGACAGTAGCTATACCATGGAAACAAAAGATAATGCATCAATCGGAGGTACCTTTTACCCTCACTGGTTGTGTGCAATATCTGAACCATGAACCAAGCTGGGCCTCGCAGTCTTCAGCAAGGGCTCATGTGTGTCTCATCTAATGGAAATGTGGAGGGCGGCTACTCAAGAATTGGCTTTTCCAGCTGTGGCTCCTCATCTGTGGAATGCTCTCCCCACAGAAACACAGAACTAAGACATTTTTATTTACTCAGTATTTTGCTGATGGAGTTAACCTGTGGTGCTCACCTTCTAGTGGTATTTCTCCTGCTTTTTGTATTGCTGGATGAGCATTTTAGTAATTTTGTATGCCTTTCTAAATTTGCCTTTTAATTGGTTTTTTCCCCCTGTTTGTATATTATTTTAAGTCATTTTGAGAAATTTCTTTTTTGTATAAAATCACTAAGAAACTCAATGATGAATATTGGCCCGAATATAAGCCGCACCTGAATATGTTGTACCTTTAAAATTGGAGGGGGGGGGAAGTATGCTTTTAAAAAAATTAAAATTATTTTTTCTTCTGTTCTCTGAAGGGAGTTGTAGAATTCTCGCTCTGCCTGTTATTTGCCAAACTGGTCAGCTACACTTTTCTTTTCTGGCTTCCATTGTACATCACAAATGTAGGTAAGTATCTGTGTTTAAATAATCATGTATATGTGATCCACATAAAGATAAATGTATTCCGAAGTAAGGTAAATGTAAAAAGGTAAAGGACCTCTGGATGGTTAAATCCAGTCAAAGGCGACTATGGGGTTGCAGCGCTCATCTCGCTTTTCAGGCCAAGTGAGCTAGCATTAGTCCTAAAACAGCTTTCCAGGTCATGTGGCCAGCATGACTAAACCACTTCTGGTGCAACGGGCCACCATGACAGAAGCCAGAGCACACGGAAATGCCATTTACCTTCCTGCTACAGTGGGAAGTAACAGCTGACAAAAGGGAAGATAGTATTATCAAGGTGGATATTATTCTTATTATAATTTATATCCTGTCCTTCCTCCCAATGGACCCCCCCCCCTTTTACAGTGATGATCGGAGATTAAAGCAGGTAACTGGGTATCTCGCTCACCCAAAGAGACCTCTTGTGTGCCCAAAACCAGTGCTAATGATGATTGTGTCCTCCTATCAGCTGATGTAATAGGAGGGCGGTCCTGCTTGATTTGGCAAGGCACCATTACTATACTTTGCAAAATGCTGCTTCTGCAGAGTATAGTAAAGATGCCTTGCAAAATCAAGCAAGATTCCCCCCCCCCCCTTCCAACCATGTAATTGCTAATAGCAGCTTTGGAAGTTGGTGAGTTACCCTGGGAAAGAGTAAAGCACCCATTTCCAGATCACCATTTTTGCAGCCTTGAAAGTTGCCCTATAGGGCTGCTAGTTATCAAAACAAAACACTAGTCATGGATCTGCCACACCACATCTGGGTTTGCCCTGAATAACTTGGAACAGATACCTATTTTGTATGCATTGTAATATATAACCTTAATTCTTTGTGCCACCTACCAGCTTGTTAAACTTATATATTGCCTTTCTCCCATCATGAACACAAGACCCCCACAATCAGCCAGTTTTGTGGCTCCTGAAAAAAATCTAAGCAATTCCTGCTGCTTTTTTTTATTTCCTTCACTGACAGAACATATTGATGCTAAACGAGCAGGTGATCTATCCACACTATTTGATGTTGGAGGAATCTTTGGTAAGTTTGCAACTTAGTGTTTGATACTTTAAAACTGCACACACAGAATCTATATGTTTCCGAATTGATTTGATATTCTTAAACACAGAGGCAAGAGCTATGGAGAAAAGCAGGTGGTGGGAACTGGTCAGACAAACTGAGCTGCTGAGCTGAAAGAGAGAATATTAAGCAGATGATGGTTTTTGTAGCAGGTGGAGCACAACAAAAGTAATACAATATTTAAACCAATTCACATCTAAATACCTACATAACTAATATAGCAGTAGCATCGTACTCAAAACTGACTTCACCCATCACAGATCTCTACCTCTAAAGCCTTATGAAAGAAGTGTGCAAAACAAGTACACTGTCAAGGTAAATGACATCTCAGTGGGGAGAGCAATCAAAAAGCCTATTCACAGGCCCTTGTGCTCCTCATTCCAAGCAGAGACCACCAAGAGAGCCTTGCCTTCTGATTGAAATTAACAGTCAGGAATCAACAAGAGTTGATGCTATGCTCCATTTCAGACATTGGGAAGAAATGTTTTAATTTAACAAATTTATCTACCGCCCTTCAAAAATAACATTCTTCCCAAGGCAGTTTACAGACTACATCAACATACAGACAAAAAAAATACAATTAACACTGCTTAGAATATATTGATCA